>NC_139922.1:17845060-17877560 GCF_963514095.1 Eutrigla gurnardus | reverse complement strand
ACACGGATCTTGGACAAGGTCAGGGGCACAAAGGCCACTGTGACCGTACGATGATTTTTTTTCACACGGCATCAAGGCCAAAGTGTGGCTGTGGCCACTGTGAAATTCCCACCCTGGTTCCCAACCTGTATTCTGAAGTGCGTGACAATTTCAAGACCCTTGTGTTAAGTATCCCTCTTAAAAACCTACAGAATGTTCTCTGGTGAAATAACACATCATTTGCTGAGCGTACTGGCGGTCTGGTGAATAGCGGATGATTGCATTACTGAATGTATTATTTCTATTTCAAAATAACCAAACTTATGTATGCATTGCCTTCTTTTCATAATGATAGTGTGTGGGGGGAGAAACAACTCCTTTTACTTCAGGGTCAGTAAGTTAGACTTGCTCATTGTAATATTTTTTGATTCACAAGGTTGAAAAAATTCAATCTATGATTACCTGTTAATATTATATTTTCCGTAAGACATAGCCTAGGCGTATTTAAATCAAAAAGGCTTTTTGTTAAGCAAAGTGAACTGGGCTTGAGGCTGGACTTACCAAATGCAACGGTCTGTGACCCATGGTGGCCACAGATGTGCTCCAAGGTCTTCAGTCCATCAAAATGATGGACAGTCTTCAGATTTTCCATCACTTTAAAAAAAATATGAATCTGTAAATGACCAAAAATATTCAGTTAACACAAACTGTGAGAGACTTTGTTGAGTCATGTAGACATGTAGATGTTTTAGTTTGCAAGTAGCTGTGTTTTCCAATGAGGCAATGTTAGAGATGCAAGAAATTATATGTGAAGAAAGTCTCATGAAATATTTCTCAGTACCTTGCATCAGGGAAGAAAAACATTTACCCCACACTATACGACACTGACACTTCTACTTATTTAACTGAAAGCATGTCATGCTTTTTGCCGAAAGAATAAATTATTAATGTCATGATAATAACTTAGCTCAACCTTAATTAAAATTCAGCTTCTGCACCTCGGGATCTTGACTGAGATTTGAAGTAAAGCTCTGTAGGTTCAAACAGTGCTTGTTTACACAGCTTTTGTTGTTTGTTGTGATGGGCTTGCCAATGACTGTAATACGATCAGAGCCTATGAAAATGAATTGCCTGTGGAACAAGCACCAAAATGACCCAAATCTATACTATTTGATTTTTTTTCTAAAGATAAGAAACGACCAGCATGTATACTATAGAACATGGGTGAAGTGAGTTACTACTGAGATTTTGAGGTTTTTGCCCTCCATTATCTTTGTGATTTTTTCGCGAATCTCACTGTGGATCAACAGAAGTTTAAATAATGAATTCTCTTTATTTTTGAACCTCAGGTGACCGGTGTGAATTTGACCGGCGGCAGGGCAGGTGTGTGCCAGGGTTGTGTCGTAATGGAGGGACGTGTCGGGAGCTTTCGGGTGGTGGTTTCCGCTGCGAGTGTCCCACAGGAGGCTACGAGCGTCCATACTGCACAGTCACTGCCCGGTCCTTCCCACCAAAGTCCTTCGCCATGTTCCGGGGCCTCAGACAGAGATTTCACCTGTCCATCTCGTTAACGTGAGTAAAGTTGAATTGCTTCCTTTCTTTCCGCCTCCTTCTCTCATCATCCAGTTGCACTCAGACAGAGATCCATAACCTCTCCTCTTTAATTCTCAGTTAGCTTCCTCTTATGGAGTCTCTCTCTCCTCTTTGCTTTAATCTAGTTATTTCATCTCAGAGATCGATCCCATTATTCATAGTTTCTCTCTCTGCTGGCTACACTTCCCTCTTCAGTGGGAAGTGCGGATTCTCCTCTCTTGCTTCTCTCATCCATCAATTTTCTGGTTTCAGTGACGACTCCTTTGCTTTCTCTCTTTCCGCTCTCCTTCTTATCTTACATGTTATCACCCCCGTATGCTCCTCTTTCAGTATATTCTGTTTCAGCAAAGGCCTCAAAAGAAAATGCTGTGTTTTTGGTGCACCTATGTTATCTCTGTGAAGGGGTCAGAACTCAGCCTGCAGCTTTCCCTATTAAAAAACATGATGGAGTGGATTTGTACAATTTTTGGTGGTCAGAACCGGGCTTGATTTCAGACCTTTTGAGAGGGACTTTTAAGCTTTGCTTGGCATATAGAATATGTTACTGCAAAGTCAGTGATTGTCTCTTACTTGAGGTCCTTTTTCTTTGTGTTGCTTGCCCACCACCACCATTTCCCTGCTTGCTCCTTCGCCTCTTGACATACGAGTAGTCATCTACGCGGGATCTGAAGTGGTCCTTCAAAGTGGTCAGGCAGGGTAATGGCATGGTTGCCATGGGTGATGTTGTTTAATGATGGTTGCTAAGGTGATCTTGCCCGTGGGGTTGTTGCTAGGCTGATGTGGCCATTCTCCAAGGAGTGGTTGCTATAAGACATTGTGGTCATAGTATTCTGGCCAAATTAGGTTCTCTGTATTGTTGGACAGTTAAGCTGAACGTATTCCTTACTGGGCGTTTCATGTTATCTGATGGTGACTGATTCAGTCGTGTCCAACTGTACTGTAGATACACTGATTGTGAGCTGCCTTCCCCTGATGTCAATGTTTTATTTAGCATCCTGTTTGCTGCCAGCTACACTCTTTGGCCTGATTTTCACATCAGGACTCAATCATTATTCATGTCACTCACCACAGCATTTTAGTTCTCCTCTGCAAAAGAAAATCTTGGTTTTCACCCAATAGCTGCTTCAGACATTTCTTGTAGTTGCAACTCTGTCTCGGAAAGTATGATGGGAAATATGTCTCTGTAGGTTATCACAATATGATACTGCAAAACAATAATGAATGCCAATTATGTGGGGGAGAATTTGTGTATGAGTGTGCTGCAGCCATGTTTGAAGTTGTCAGTCGCTGCTGCAACTATTTCTGGTGGCTTGAAGTTAGAACATGTGCATACAACACATAGGATCATGCCAGGTTGCTGTTGGAATGATAGCAGAGCTATGCGAACAAGACGCATACAAGCTATTGAATAATCCTGGTTTTACTTTAGACAATTAGAACACTCAGATAACAGATTATAAAGTTGTCATGAAAATCTCTCCTGTCCATTTCCCAACAATGTTGTATTGCAGTAATGCATTTGTTGTTACAGTCAGATTGATCTTTGGATGTTGAAGCCAGAGATGTTAAATGCAGATAATGAAAAAGAAAACGTGTGACTTTTGTTTTTCAAGGACTTGAGTTTAAGCCATTTCTTTGTAGAGAAACACAGGCATTCAATGAAAGCATTTTTTTTAAAGTGGACATTTTTTGCAGTGGGAATCTTTCTGCATCTCATTGCCAGGAGGGAAGATTTGTCATCTGTGCTGTAGTTTTGATCAGGATGTGTAAACATGGCAGCCTTGGCCACAGCACGTCCCCTTGGCCTTGCTATGGAAAACAGGCTTTTGTGTGACTGAGCAGCTGGAGGGTGTGGCGCCTGCAAGAATATGGTTTAAAACGCTATGGTTTAAAACCACATGTCATGAGGAGACCTGCAGGTGTCATTTTTGTTTTGCCATGTAAAATTAGGTATTGTATGGCCTACTTTATCAGGATGAAATAACCAAACCAGAGTGAAATTAGAAATGATGTTAACAAAAAATTGTGTGCGTGTTTATGTTGTCGAGGAGATTCAATGTGAACTGTGCTGTTTATTATGATGTTAGCTAGGTAGTTTTTTTTTTTACTTTTGTCCCAAAATTAATTTTCAACCTCTCCCATCCTATATTTTCGGCCCAGAGGCTCTGGACATGCTCAGCTAGAGCCCTGTTTATTTTTGAGGATACAAATATGTCAAAATATGCTGTAGTACTATAATAGTAGTCATATTGCATACACTATATTAATCGATAAACATACTGTGGATGTGGGTTTCTGTGTGTATGTGTATTTTCTAGTTTTGCCACCCTGGAGAACAGCGGTCTTCTCTTCTATAACGGACGGTTCAATGAGAAACACGACTTCATCGCCTTGGAGATCCAAGAAGGACAAGTGGTGCTCAAATATTCCACAGGTACTATTACTACGAAGCCCATATGTTCCCACAGGGGAAGAAAGATGTGGCTCTGTTCTCACGGTTCATGTGTTATTCCCAGTGTTGCCAGTTACCTTGAAAAAGTAATCTGATTACTGATTACTGCTTTAAAAAGTAACTTAGTTACTTTACAGATTACTTGATTTTAAAAGTAACTAAGTTAGATTACAAGTTACTTTATTAGCCGACATCACCCCCGCCGCCTCAACATAAAAATGACACTCACTTTATTGGAAGTGCATTTTTAACAGGAACGTCTGCTTCGTACCACCTGGTGGGACTTGCTCTGTAAGTTTGACTGTGCAGTGCTGCGACTCCAAATGTCTCTTCAAATTTGACGTAGTGTTTTTGTAACTAGATAGCACTTTGTTGCCACAAAGTGTACAACGGACCTTAATATAGCCATCTTTAGCTGACACAAACTCAAAATAGTGACTGTATTTCCAGCTAGCAAACGTGCATCTCTCTCCTCCCTCCATTGTTGTTTATGTTTGTGTCTGCTTAGCCTACACGTGAACTGTCCTCGTGCTGACAACATGACTTGTCGCATAGGCTACGTGACTTCACTACCAGAGACGCAAGAAGAAAGCAAATATATTTTTATTAAGGAAAATGACAAACATAGTAACGCACAGCGACTTGGATAAGTAACTTTAATCTGATTACAGGTTTGGAAATAGTAACGCGTTAGATTACTCGTTATTGAAAAAAGTGGTCAGATTGGAGTAACGCATTACTAAGTTACTAAGTAACGCCTTGCTGGCATCACTGGTTATTCCTCAGTGACAGAGCCTTCACATGCAAAGCACTCACGCATGTTGAAAGTAACACTGATTCTGCTTTGGCAGGATGTTTTTGTTTTGTTTTCTGTTCGTTGTCAGTGCTGTCAGTCAAAACCTCCAAACAAAGGAAGGAGCAGTTATTTACACGTCTTGTATTTATCTTTGGTACATGCACATGTAAAGCTGGAAGGATATATAACAGAGATTTACATAATAATAATAATAATCATGATAAAAGCTCAGGTATAGTGTTATGTGTGCAGCAGCATGTAAAAACAAATACAAATTAAATCAAAGCAGTGATAAGTTGATTTAGATAAAAAAAAAAAAATTGGTTATGTACCTATTCATTATTATTACCCGCTCACGTTTTGACGCAAACCTCATCTGTCTGCCTGCAGGTGAATCTTCCACCCAGGTGAGTCCCTTCCTGCCTGGCGGCGTGAGCGATGGCAACTGGCACACCGTTCACATCCACTACTACAACAAGGTGCGTTTACATTTTATGTTTCTGGTGCCAGTTGGCCTTTGAAGTTTTACATTGTACTTGTGTTTATTCGCGGTGTACTTCTGAGGCGTTGGCAGTCGGCAATAGTTTCTCAGCCTTTCTGCCAACAAAGCACTTTGAATTGAAAGTGTGTTTGTTGGTGTGCACACTGTTATGTGGGCGTACGCTTGTCACCATTTCATTCATGCATATTCACCGCACATCACCTTCAATTTTCTTCATGTTCTTTCATTTTCCTCAGCCAGCTACACGCTATGTGAGTATGAGTGTGTGTCAGGGTGCACATACACGTATTCCTTTCTTTTTTTTTTGTTTCTCCCGTCTTACTTTTTTCACCAGTTGACAGTAAGTGAAGTGTGAGTGCATTGTCTATCCGCTTTTACTCCATTATTTTCCTACCCATATGCAGTGTCTGTTGTTTCTCCTCTTACTAACTCAAATTTCCCCCTTTTCTATCTAACATGTACAGTAGCAGTGTAGATACTGAGTATCTGATGTGCTGTAACTATTATTTTATAGCGTATGACTGCAGTGATATAAACTCTAGTTTTGATGAATACTGTTGTATTTCATGCATGTTGTCAGGGTGTCTCTTGATTGGTTTACTTTGGGATTCTGTTATCAATCTTGTGTGTGTCTGTGTGTCTTCAGCCCAAGCGCAGTATGAGCGGTGAAGCCCAGGGTCCGTCAGATGAGAAGATTGCTGTGGTGAGCGTCGACGACTGTGATACAGCGTTGTCGCTTCGCTTCGGCACACAGCTCGGAAATTACAGCTGCGCCGCGCAGGGCAAACAGACCAGTAGCAAGAAGTGAGTTTATCTTTTTGTTCAGCCCTCCATCATTTGATTCTCTGTTGTTTCGTCCACTTTTTTGTTATATATATATATATACTGTATATAGTGTTGAATATATATATGTGAATGAAATGAATTAAATTTTTTTCAGATTTTCGTGCATTGGCCATATTACCTGTTTATTAAGAAAATTACCTTCCATTGACATATTATAGCTAATGAGACTACCAGGCTCCACAGGATGACTGTAAAGGGCCTTTTGCTGCCTACTGCTTTTCCCTTTTTATGGTCACTGCGGTTAACATGCATATTTACTTCCTGCATAATGACTAAAGATGGCACCCAAAGGCAGTGTTATAATGTTATACATTGGCACTGGCTCCATGTAATATAACACAGCCTTGTGTGATATTGCTATCACAGCACTTCATGTGAAATTCATCATGGAATTAATTCCAAAGTCTCATGTCATGACATTTATGAAATAAGGCCGACTCAAAGAAAAGCTCAGTGAACAAACTTATTCAGCTGAATCCTTCCATAGATCTCTCTCACCTCCGCTGCAGCAACTGAAATACTCATTAGTCATTGACCTTGAGCTGTGGTGTTTGTAGAGGAAGTTTAGCTTCTTTGCAGACACAACTTTCATCAACCTTCATCTGTGACTGATCAGGGGCTTTACACATATTCAAGGGCAGTTTTCACAAGTAGAAAAGCCATGATGGGTCCCCAATATGACGTGTATAATGTCAGTTGCTTGTTACTGTGTAATACGAAATGCATGTTAATGTGGAACAGAGAGAATGGGGGGGTTTAGCTCAGGAGGTACAGCGGGTTGGCTGGCAACCGCAAGATTGCCGGTTCGATCCCCGGCTCCTCCTAGCTGAGTGCCTGGTGTCCCTGAGCAAGACACCTCACCCTTATTGCCCCTGACGAGCTGGCTGTCGCCCTGCGTGGTTGACTCTGCCGTCGGTGTGTGAATGTGTGCGTGAATGGGTGAATGTCAATGTTACAGTCATTACTGTAAAGCGCTTTGGAGAAAAGCGCTATATAAATGAGGACCATTATGATCTGATCGGGCTTGTAATCACAGTTTTAAAATGAAAAGAAGGTGTAACACACCATTTAATGCAAATGTAAGAAGTCTAATCTCTTAAGCTCTTGCTAAAACTTAGACTGAGACTCACTGCTGGAAAGGGTGTGTGGTTTGTCGGATCAGGGTGATGAGGTGACTGTAGGGGGCCTGAGGCTTTGAGGCACGACTGTGACTTATTCAGGCCACTTCACGTCTGTCTGGTTGTATTACTTGTCAGCTCGTGCCTGGTGTTAATGTCAATCGCTTGTTTCTCTCTGTTTGATCCGTCTCTCTCTCTCATTCTCTTATGTTCAAACAAAACATTCAAATTGACAGTTTTTAAGTCCACTGTGTTACTTTCAAGCGTCCCGTTCTGTTTGACCTTGTCAAAGTTTCTCGTCTACTTGTGGCGTCTGTGTGTGTGTTTACCAAACTAACTGTCGCCAACAGGGGCATGTAACACACACACATTGACGTATGCACTCAAAAAGCAGCCTGGCATAGTGTTGATGTCTGGCCTTGCGCTAAGTCAGGCGGAGAGAAGAGCAGACGGATCAAAGAGGCCAAAGCCGAAACACTCTTCTCTGCTCCGTCTCCATTTCTCCATTAGCAGTTTGCCTCGACATCCTCTTGGAAAGACGCTCTGTTGATATTTGCTAGAACTCGCACTTAATCTCTTGTTTGTTTGACTCCGGCGCCTTTTGTCTCTCTGGGCTCACTCCTATTCCACTGACGTTTAACGGCTTGGCACATGACACGTATCGCAAAGGCGAGCTCGAAAGAAGAAGAAAAAAAAAAACTCAAAAAGATAATGCTCTCAAAATGACAACACAACTCTTTCTGTCTCTTTTGTTTTTGTTTTTTCCTGCTCATGCAGTCCCATAACTGTTATTTCCCTAACATCCTCCCCCTCACATTGCCCCCATTTCTTTCCCTCTACCCATCTTCCATCTGTCTTGTCATCCGCTTTTACGCTCGTTCTCCCTTGGTATTTGCTGTAACTCACACTTAATCTCTTGTTGTTCGTCTGCCTCCCCGGCTGTCTCCACAGCTTTTCGTCTCTCGCAACTTTTCTATTTGTTGACATCCCCTAACATCTATCTCCTTTCTACCTCCTTTGCTGGCTCTTGTCTCCCTTTTCCCTCTGCCTTGTCTTGTCATACACCCCTACCTCTTCCCTCCTGATATTTGCTGTATCTCATATTTAATCTCCTGTTTGTTCACTGCTTCTCCTTTTCTTTGTCATCTTTTCGGTTTCTCTCATCCCCTGCTGTTTCCATTTTTACCCTCGGCAACATCATTGTTAGCTCATTTCTCCTCAACATTTAGTGTTATTCTCAGATCCTTGTTCCATTTGACATTTACTGATGACACATTTAATCTATGCCTCTCTTATACCTTCTTTTCATGTGTTTCCCCCTTCCTTACCCTCCTTTCCTCCATCCCTCTCCTAACTCTTCCTCTCCATCCTTGAGAGATAATCCTCCATTTCTTTTCCACCTTATTTACTAATTTTCCTCTTTATCCCCTCCTCTCTCAGGTCTCTGGACCTGACTGGTCCATTGTTCCTTGGCGGAGTTCCCAACGTACCAGATAACTTCCCATTTGGCGCCAGGGAGTTTATCGGCTGTATGAAGGAGCTGCACATTGACAACAAGCCGCTGGACTTGGCCGGGTTTATCGCTAACAATGGAACGCTTCCCGGTCAGCACTGCTAACCAAACACCCCCAAAAATAACCATGAGCAATGACACATTTGGCCCTCTTTTTTTTAATAAACTGATACAAATGATTGTATTTAATTTAAGTATCTCTTCAGGCTAGTATTTAACACAATTATGCACTTGAGTTGTTTTATTTTGAGATTAACTAAAAATATTAAGGTTTTAAAAATAGATCTCAATATGCTACCTTTGTTCAATATTATGTTCTCATGAACTCATTTGTTATGATACTTGAAGTTCAAGTACTATTTAAAAATTGAAAGTGCAAACAGTCTAAGTCATTGGACGATTTATCATCTCACGATGTTGTGTTTCATTTCATGCATTTGCACATCATGGTGATACATATTTGGAGAGTCGATCGGTGAAGTCTCGGTTGCTTCTTATAGGCTGCAGCGCCAAGCTTCCCTTCTGTAAATCCAACCCCTGTCAGAATGGAGGAACCTGCAGAGTGAGCTGGGAGACCTTTTCGTGTGACTGTCCCCTAGGATATGGAGGGAAGGACTGCAGCCACGGTGAGAGGCTATATGAGTTAATTTTCATCTAAGGTCCTACTTTCATTTATTCTGGTTAATGCACCTCAGCATTTTCTTTTGTCTCTGTCTCCAGGCTTTCTTCCTCATTTTGTGATAAGCTGTCACAGCTGTAGGATTTTAGAGTATATGAGTAAAGTGACTGTATATGTGAAGTGCATGTTCATGGATGGATGACTAGCTTGTTGGTTGATTGTCAACCTATGAAGGTTTTAACTGAAGGAACGAGTTGATATAGATGATTCCCTTTTACTCCTGACTATTAACTGGAAACTGCAGTGCAACACACTGAAACTATGGTATCATGAATAGTGAGTGAACTTAGCATGTTACATTACATTCTAACTAAATGGCTTTATTTCCTGTATATAATTGGACCAAGATCAACCCCGTGTGATTCCCCACAGATAATTGGACCTTCTGTAGCCCTGGTGAATGTTATGCTTTTATTTTGTAGGCAACCGTAGGGAGACGGACAGAAAATGAGGGGAAAGAGAGATCGGAAATTAAATCTAACAAAGACTGGACGTAAATCAGGGATTTGTGGTTTTTGGATTAGACATTATAACCCCTGGATCTACGGGCGCACTACCAATCTCGGATTTCTCGGTTTTAGCCTCTGGGGGCAATTGGCCACTATTTCTGAGGTTCTGGTGTAGCCGGCAGATATGCGGACCGAGACTTCCTCTTCCATGCGCTAGTCAATTGTTTATAGTCCAATGAGCCACTTGAGATGAAAGAGTTGGAGTTGACAGGCGACCAGATTAGCCAAGTAGCCAATTGACAAGCCATTTTAAACCAATAAAAAGCTAAATCAGCATGATACAACAGCCGATCTGAGATTGCATTACGGCTAATGTGTTCCGCCTCTTTTGTTCTCCACATGCACTGTTGACCTGCATTCACCCAAAACCTGCCTGAACATGATTGGGCGACAATAATCAGATTACAAACGGAAAACAAAATACCAAATTTCGTGATATTCTAATCCGGCCGTTCTAATTGCGACACTTTTTTTTCCCACTCTTTCTCTCATCCTGCACCCCAGTGATGCCACACCCCCATCGCTTCCTGGGTAACAGCGCCCTCTGGTGGGACCTGAAGAACGACGTTACAATCTCTACGCCCTGGTACCTCGGCCTGGTGTTCAGGACCAGAGCGCGGGAGGGGACGCTGCTGCAGGCCCAGGCTGGCCAGTACACCAGCCTGCTGTTCCAGGTGTGCACACACACACACACACACACACACACACTCTGACTGTCGTCCATTTCTGTTGATGTCTGTACTAGAACATATTGAAACATTTCGAGACCATGGCTAACAAAATTGTCAACTTTTAAGTCACTGCAGGCTCAGTGGAGTTTCTTAAATCAAAACCACATTTCCCATTAACCTGTTTAGACCTGTAGCAAAGGAGACTGTTGCCACTCTCTCCCTCTCTGGCTGGTGATTTTTTAGTTTTGGCTCTGCTGAAGAGGATCAAAATAAAATTGTGTTTTTTTTTTTCCTTTTACCATTGCCAGAAGCTCAAATAGGTTTAGTTGCACTTATGCTAAAACATAAATGTTACCATAATTTCCCACTTTTCTGCGGTAAACAATTTGATATTGTAATTTAAATCAATGCTGCTCACTTGAAAGCCAAATCTCACTAGGCGTCACTAAATGTAAAACAAAGCGTGGGCTGCTAAGTGTGAAACCAGCAGTCACGTTAATTAAAGGAATTGTACTTATGTGTCATAATGATTGTGGTTCCATTTAGTCTTTTAATTATTATCTTTAATTATCATTTTCTATAAAATATCAACATTTGAAGCTGGTTTTAACCCAGAAATTATGTACAGTTTACATTTTATACATTTCTACAATCCAAAGACAGTATTGAATTAGCAGCATCCTGAGAGAAGTGCAGCCAAGATTTTGGATTTCAATTTCACACTTACCCCACCCCACCACCCCACCACACACACACACACACACACACACACACACACACACACACACACACACACACACACACACACACACACACTCTCTCTCTCTCACACACACACACACACACACACACACACACACACACACACACACACACACACACACACACACACACTCTCTCTCTCACACACCTACACATTCTCACACACCTACCACCAGGCTGTTTTCTTCCATTACCGTTTGCAGTGAGTTTCTTCACACTGTGTGTGTGCTTGTGTGTTCCTCGAACTCTCTCAGGTGATAAATGGTCAGCTGGTGTTCTCGGTGACCCGGGGCTCGACCAGACCGGTGCGTTTGCGGTTGGATCAGGTTCAGGTGGCAGATGGCCAGTGGCACGACCTCCAACTGGAGCTGCGAGACGTTCGCAGTGGCCGTGAAACACGCTACGTCGCCACGCTACGGCTTGACTTTGGACTCTATCAGGTAATAATAAACATGATATGTGTTTTTTTTAGAACTGACTGAATGTTTAAGCAATAATAGATGGAGGGAAGTTTTTATGGCCTCAGAAATGATTAAAATATTGTAAATGCAGTTGTTAGAAGTCTGTTTTGCCCTACAGGCACATATTTAAATGTAATAATGAATAAGGCTGTTTTTAATCATATCTGTTTTTAAATAAACTCTAAAAGACTTCTCTAGTCTAGTCAAATCTACGATTTGAAAGGTTTGAAAAAAGCATCCCCCCCCCCCCCACACACACACACCCCTCCCCTCTGTGCTCCTCCGAGCTCGTATCGTTCTCCCCTCGCAGCCTCCCACCTCCCTCTTATTTTACGATAATAGTTCAGCGAAATGTGTTTCTGAGAACTTTTTAGGCGAGAAATAAGCTATGCAGTTGCTGAATCTGTCTTTATTTTAGATCGACAACGGTCAGTTTAAAAGATGATGGGGCGGCTCCAAACTCGCCGCTCAACGCTGGCATTACACGGCTTCTTACATAGACAATGAATGGGAACATTCCCTCCGCTATGAACTCAGGCAGGACGCCGTTTAGTTTCCGGTGTGTCCGCGACTTCCACAACATGTACAAAGCAGTAATAGTGTTTATTACGGCCACGAATGATGAAACATTATTGGTGTAAATGCAGCGGGTGCCGGTCGGATTTCTCTCTCACCCTGACCTGCAGCACGTCCCCGATCCCAAACCCCCCCCCCCCCCCCTCATAATTCCTCAGCTCCTTAAATCTTCATTTTTGCTCAGTTGGGAGGTTAAACCTTGTTCAAAATGACACTGATGTCCTTTGCAGTGTCAATCAGACCCCAACTGTTGGCTCCCCTCTGTAAAATAATTCTCATCTCCTCATTCATTTGAAAGTCCTTGATCATCTTATCCCGGCAAATATCTTGGAAACTAAAAAGGGAAAAGATCTTTTCTCATTCTATATTTTTACACAAACCTTCCTCTCTTATTTTCTTCCATGTGACTAATCTTTTCATCCCTATATTGACTATCTTGATGTGTTATATTTATATTTACGTTTTCAGATCATCAAAATTCAAATGGTGGCTCAATATTGAGTTTTCAGACGACTATTAATAACAATAATCTTTGCCCTTCCTGTCTCCATCAGCCCTCTTACCGCTCCCTCTTTTCTCTCCCCATTAGGGAACAGTGATAGTGGGAAATGAGATTCATGGCTTGAAGGTGAAACATCTGCATGTGGGAGGAGTGTTGGGCTCAGGAGAGGTTCAAAACGGGATAAAAGGATGCATACAGGTGAGGATGGATGAATTGTATTTTCTAAAATGGAAGAAATTGGTTTCGATAGAGTGATTAATTCATTCAAGCTGCTGATGTTGCTTCTCTGTAACGTAGACCTCTCTCTTTTTCTGTAGGGCGTTCGTTTGGGGGTACGGCCTGACGCCCCTCCCCTGCCTCGTCCGTCAAGAGCTGTCAAAGTGGAGACGGGCTGTAATGTTGGCAACCCCTGTGTCTCATCTCCGTGCCCCGGCCACAGCCGCTGTTCTGACCAATGGGACCGGCACACCTGTGTCTGCGAACCTGGTGAGTGAACAGAGAGAAGTGCTGGTGTTGTAGATGAGGTTGAAGACGTTGTTCTTTAGGAAAGGAAGATCCCAGTGATGAACTGACACGCTACAATATGAGGCTCTCCAATGTCAAGCCAGTTTGAGAGATTGGCATTTTTATTGTTCAGGAAAAATTATCATGGTTGTTTGGAAGATGACGTCGTTGCCATGATGTCAACTGTTGGTTTGTGTACTTCTGTTTTGAAGCATCATCTTGGCATTTGGTCTGTAGCCTCATATATGCGGGTTGAAAACATGAGGAACTCGAGTTGTAGTCTTACCCCCTCGAACCAAAGCAGCCTCCGATGATGCAAATTGACGATATTCGCTGAAAGCTTAATGCAAATGGTTGAAGTATTCCTTTAATTGATTTATGGGGGATTAGGGGATTCATTAATTAACTTAAAAGCTTATCAAGTTAAAGACATAATTTAAGGCTGGTAAAAAGATGTGTGAGAGGAGAAGATGAAAGAAGCAAGCTGACTTGGAGAGACAGAAATGGTGAATAATTATATATCTGTGTAGGTGTGTGCCAATGCTTTAACTGGGTTAAACAGATATTTGGGAACGCATAATGAGTTCTCAACCACTGGGACCAAGAAAAAAGGAGACTTACTGCCGGCTAACTTCCAAAATCTCCTTAGTAAGGTGATTATAATGAGGTGGAATTAATGTGGAGGAGAAAAACCTGATTAAAAGAGATGGAGAGGAGTGGAGAATTAAGAGAAGAGGGAAAACACAACATATAGAGAGACGTGGAGAGAGAGGAGAACTATGGAAAGATGAAAAAGAGGCAAAGGAGGAACAGAGAGACTGAATATTTGAATGATTAATGAAGAGAAAGCGGCGGGTGACAGAAGTAGTGTAAAACAAACACCAGAAGTTTTGAGGCAAGAGGAAGAAATGAGAAGAAAGAGGGCACGGGAAAGTCAAATCAAACAGCCTGAAAACACTGATGACACATTTGGGAATAGATCCACACACAGCTGCCATAAATGCACACAGAGACATGTAAAGCATAGCACGGAGAGAAAATTACCATGAGGGCAGCGCACAGAGAAAGAATCGTGAAAGTGGAGAGGATGAAGAGCGATATTTGATATTTATTCAAAGCTCTATTAGCAGCTTCTGATGCAAAGACTGCAGTACAGTACTACAGGTATTGATTAAACAGACTAGACTAACCAAGGAGATTATTTATAGTCTTGATTTACAAGAGGGACAAGCCAATAGATTGAATAGCAAATTAGGAGAAAAAGAATCACATGAAAGACAAAAAGAGGGGAGAGAAAAAGTAACCTGTTCACGTTTTCGTACCACTTTTTCACAATATATTGATCCTTTTACTTGCAGTGCTTTTCAAACAGCAATACACCCAAAAAAGTGTGCTTTGTTTTTGGCTTGTGACACTAAATTTTACTTGAATTAAAAAAAAAAAAGAAACAAAAACAATATACCATTGTGTTTAAGTGTAGGCCGTGCTTGGCCAATCACTTTGCCGCCTTGAAACACAGAAGCGCAAACTAGTACACGGTAGTCAAGTGGCTATGCTTAATAAGGAACAGCTGCGAACCAATGCGGTTTTTCTTTTCATTCGACTAAGAGTCAGTGACTTGATGTGGTACGTTGCGTTTCAGCTGCAAATGCCTGAACACGACTACCTCAGCACTAAAGTTGTACTCCAGTGTCTACCTCCAGGTGATGGAGGAGCAATCGACGTAAAGTTTTTCAAGAAAGAAAAGTTTGAAAATGAGAGCAGGAGATCAAACCAGAGTTGGAGGGAGTGAAAGAGGAAGGAGTGAGAGAGAGAGAGAGTGTGTGGAAGATATAGTTTGTTAACTTGAGAGAGCCTCAGGCCTGACAACATGAGAGAGGAAGCTGAGAGGTGCTGCTATCCCCGCAGCATCCTGCATAGCCACAAGCTAATGCTAACACCTTGGAGTTACTTAGAGCACACACACACACACACACACACACACTCTGATGCCTTCACACGCACAAAAATAACTTGCAACTTCTTGTGCATCCACTTATTTGCTAACACACACACTCACTCTCTCTCTTACTCATTATCATTATCTTTCATCAGCACAATGAGCATTAATAATGGAGAATGTTAAACAATGAATGCTGCTCCGAGACAAATCAAATCAAAGTTTAATAAGCGAAGAGAGAGAGAGAGAAAGAAAAGAGTGGTGCATTCTGAATAATTCCCTTTCATGTGTGTGTGTGTTTGTGTATTTTGGCCTGCTGTGGAAACTAACCCAATGACTCTCATGCAACTGCTTTTTAGCACCTTGGATTCATGCAGTGTAGAAAACACACACACACACACACACACAGGTGCTGCATGACAAAGACATCTGCCCTCATATTTGTATCTGTATACGTATGCATTATGTAAGCCTGTGTATGTTTGTGCCTGTATTTACTTGACAGTTGCTGCCATTCGCTACGGGCTAATTCACTGCAGTGAAAAATCTAATTTAACTGAATTACAGCCATGTTAATCTATGTCTGCTTGAGTTCCCCGAGCTGTTTAAAAACCAACTCCGTCACATGTAGAAAACATATGTTCGTTCTTTGCAAACAGGAACTCTGGTACAGTGGTAATGAGCCATTTATTAACAATTCCTGTTTTTGTTGAGACATTAAAATTGGGATTGAAAACGACACAATATTTTCTTCAGATGGAGTATGTCAGCAAAGTGCATTACATGAGGTTATTGTTGTCTTTGGGTGCCGTGTGCAGCTGCAGTATATTAAGCTCAGATCCTCTGGGAGGGAGAGGGAGAGATTTATGAGTTCAAGCTGTATTTCGTGTCAGATGCTCAAGGTGCTGAATCAGTTGTTCCCGCTGACAAATGACTCCCCACGTAGGAATGGCATTTATTGATCAGGTTTGGTATTAAAAAAACAAAAAATGTACAGGTATTTGGCACCGTTGTGTGGATATATGAATGGTACGTCAAAGATACAGTGGAGTTTTTTCTAAATATTAGAAATCTGCTATTGGAAGGAAGTTTTAACTTTATCGTATATGATTATTCAGTGTACAGTGACCCAAACAAAGTTTTTTTTTTTTTTTTACTTTAATTCATTGGTTTGTCAAATTTAGATTTATTAATTAATTTTATCTTAAACTGGATCTTTATGTCTTGAGCCCTCAGATTTGTTGGACATTTCGTTCCGCTGTTAGATCCCAATGTTTACGAGGACACCAAAATGGATTTGATGTGCTTCATCTTTGTGAGGGAACACTTTCACATACCACAGTCATTGGAACCCCTTCACATTTTCATGGGATAGTTCTGACATCCACAATCTTTCCACTGTCAGAGAGAAGACAGTTGGATGCCCAGAGGATGAATGTATATTTCACTAAACAGATGACTCATGTTTCTTTTCCCGATCGTGGTCTCTTGCAGAAGTCAAGATGTTGTGTACAATAAAGTGTGTGAAGCCAGACGTGAAGCTGTGAGTCACACAGACTGGATGTGCGTACGGCTCGAGAGGCAAAACTTTGCAAATGAGCTCCTGAAACTGGAGTTGTAAGAGACAAAAACACACACATGTGATTTACAGCTCTTTGTTCTTACAGGCTTGAGTTCCTCTCTCTCTCTCTCTCTCTCTCTCTCATATTGTTTTGACAAGGCCAGTGTCATTATAAGCGCCTGAAAACAGCCAGCGCCAAAGTCGCCTCTCTATCTCTGTCAGTTGCCATGGTGAAAGTGTAAGGATGTATAGGGCAGACAGAAGATGACTGAGTGTGTGGGTATGTTTGAGACAAAGCGACAGAAGTGGAGACCAACAGAGTTGGAGACGGAGAGCGGGGGATCACGAGAGAAGGAATAACAGACACAATGCTGTGTGTGTGTGTGTGTGTGTGTGTGTGTGTGTGTGAAAATTAATTGAGAAAAATAATTGGAAATAACAATCTCTGTGATTATCTTAATGCTAGTGTGTATTAGGTCAAAGTGAGAGAAACGTAGATGAAATGAAGAAAACGGTGTGTATGGATGTTTGGGGAGGTGCAAAAGGCCAGTGTTTGGTTTGATTGTACTAATTGCAGTATGTGTGGGTTTTGTAGTTTCACAAAGAACGGAATAAGCGTGCGAGAGAGAAAGAGATATTTAAAGAATAGGAGTCATTGGAAACCTTGGGTGTGTCTAACGCTGCAGCCAAGGCCACGGGCTTGAAAAGCAGAGTGGTTTCCGTGAAAGCAGATGTATTTCTCAGCTTTGTCAGGGAGAAATGCAGACCTGGACGGGCTGCACACACACTGCAGTCACACTTAAGTCTATGGAGGGGTCCTTCTATTCAGTGTTGTTAAATTAAAAGGGCCGACCTGAAAGCAGAGCTTGCTTGCTACAGGATGGGAGGTGATTGTGTGTGAATGTGTCTTTGTATATGTGGCAGAGATCTTTGTTGAAAGTGATCAGTGTAATGTTATGGCCAAAAACAAATCTTATTTTAGAGATTTTATTAAATTTGTTTGCTTTTCACTCGAAGGTTAGTATTGATATGAATATTGACATGAGTATTTTCTGGCTCTGCTTTACCACAGGCGATGCAACAAATACCTTCAATCCCGAGAGCTGAGCTGTATTATGAGGATTCAGCATTATTATTTTTAAATTTTTCGTAGTCAATATTTCCACACCAATATGAATGTAATTTATAGGATTTATTGCTTTTATTTCCATTCAACATTAAAAGTAGAGTGTTGTGTTGTGGCTGACACATAATATTTGAATCCGACTGTTAAGTTCAGGTACATTAAAGGATAAATACACCAATTTAGTCTTTGATGACTTTTTATATTTAAAAGCAGGTCTGGGTGAGAGGCCTTCTTTATTCGTGCTAAATACACCACAAAGTGTGTGTGAAGCACTCTGCTTTAGTCATTAGATTAAAGAGGTGCTTTACGTGGCAGCCTGTATTACCATATAAGAGGCCGGTGTATTTGTGTGAAGTGTCTGGGGATTTTATTGAAGTGAACGACTACTTCACTCACCATTCGGCACAGCCGTACACTGAAGTGCACTGTGGGAATTTGTGTGTTGTATATTGTTCTATTGAAGTGATTTCTTTGCTTTTACCGAGGCACATTTCTGTGCTATTAGGGTTGAAAAGTTTTCACATTTTTTCTCCAATGGTTTGCTAACGCTGACGCCTGCCGTGGCGAGAGGTGTTTTTGGGTTGTCCGTCCTCGTGATCGCTATATCTCATGACTGCGTGGAGGGAATGTCTTCAATTTAGACACAAAGGTCCACCTGGACTCAAGGATGATGAATTAGTATTTTGGAATCCAATATAGGGATATATACTCAAGAACACATTGAACACATTTCTTCAAAACATCCACTTCACTTGCACACTTGTATTTGGCCATAACTCAAAATTTCATGTCCCCATAATGACAATTTTACACACATTTCTTATAGAATACAATTATGAACTGATGACATTTTGGACAAAATCTAGTTAAGTTTAAAACATGTTTGCTGCTGACCAGCCACAACATACCTGAACATCTTGGTTGCCACTCAAGAAAAGGTTGCAGGCCTTACATGCTGCTGATGAGGAGAGTCCACTCAACTACCTGGCCCCACTCAGGGATTTTTTATCACAATTTCAACAAAATAATTGCTCTGTGCAATCTTCTTTGCAGCACACCAGTACCTTTGTTCCATATCTCTGCTCTCACCTCCAGCGTCTGTCCTCTAGCAGGCTCCTATTAGGTACAGCTCACCCTCATGTGATTGACAACCAATTTTAAATAACAAATGACAACCGGTGACTGTGATAAATGACTTGTCTAATTGGTATTATTAGAGAAAATTATAATGATATGATAAAATGGGTCTAGTCATGTTTTGTTTTTGTTTTTCGATGAAACACCCCATTTAAACTCTTTCATGAATTGCAGCAGAAAAGCCTCTTTTTGTGTAAGTCACCGTGATCAGTGTAGTTTTCCTTTAATGCTCAGACTGTAGTTGTTTGTGTGATTTGTTAAAATATGTTTTGTGGTAGTAATTTTGTTTCAAAGGCAGCATTGCTTCGTGGTTTATTCTGAGTGGATGACAGCAGTCATTGAGATGCACAGTGGCGGCGTGTGGTTGGCCTAGCAGCAGTGAGCCGGGAGAGTCTTGTTTGTGATAATCGCTGTTTGATGTTTGGGACTTGTACTTGTGAACTGACAGGTTATTATTGCTGGGACGCGGCTGGGAAATTGAGCTGTGTTCTGCATATTAAGACTTCAATAGTTGTGCCCTCATTTCATGATTGTACATGCAAGGGGAGTTCTTCTGTGTCATTTTGAATGTCTGTGCCTTTGTCATATTTTCTACGTCGTATTATTTTGATCTTCAAAATAAGTCAAACATTTAATGCATTATTTCCACTGGTGAAAGACTAGAATATCAATCAGATGTACTTATCTGTATTTCTAATACTTATCAAAACCAACCTTTTGCTAAGCTTAAGTTCTTTTAATAGTCTAAAACCAACAACAGGAACAACAAAAACTCTCTGCTGTTGTTGTTTGTCTATCTTCCCTATGACTTAAGTGCATTACAGATATAAGGATGTCACACTACCAGGGTTTTAAAATACTATATATTGCCAGTGAATGTTGTCCATGTAGCAGTAGTAGTCTCCCATAAAAAGAGTTCACTGTTTTCTACTCCAAAGACAAAGATGTGTTGCGTGTACAAGATGGTCAACAGGTCCGTTGCTCCAACCATAATGGACACTTCTTTCTCTCTCTCTCCCCCAGGCTACTATGGGAGAGGCTGCACTGACGCTTGCCATCTGAATCCATGTGAAAACGAGGCTCAGTGCCACAGGAAGCCCAGCTCTTCCCATGGATACATCTGTGACTGTGGAGACAACCACTATGGGCAGTACTGCCAACACAGGTACGCACCAAGTGGGAACCTCCAGTGCTGAGAAATGAAAGCCAGACGTGCCAAAAACTGTAGTTCCTCAAATGGCCACTTGAGACTGGCGCCAAAAATGATTCTATCCACTGCTTTGCCCATTTATAGAGTTAGGTTTTGTCATCACTGCCAAGATGGTGACAACCGTGATTCATAACAGCTTTTAATAAAGCTATCGGTGATGTCATGGAGACTGCTTCCATATTTTATACAGTCTATGTACACACACTTGCACACAATTAACTCAACCTTTGAACTCCAGTTTACCTGTGAGACATTGGGTGCAGTCGAATAGTCTTTTTTGCTTAGGAAGGTTCCTAACTGAAGAAGTGACCCGGAAGTAAACAAGTGGCCGCCATGATAAGAGCTGTTCGAATTCTCTAAATGCATAGGAAAGGAGCTCCAATGCTTCCTTTCAGAGCTCCTTTAGCATAGGATGCAACGGACCTTCCTATGCGAAAGGAAAGGAGATTACGCCGACCCACAATTCTTTGCGAGAGCAACATTTAAAGTGCCGCACACCTCGGCCGTTAATGAAAACAAACGATATGTGCATTTACATATTTAACAATGACTTTCATGCAGACATATAGTAATTGGAATAGTGATAATAAATGTGTGGACAGTGATAATAATTTAATGGTATTTTTTTATTTATTTCAATCATGTTACAAATGTTTGACAAAAACGAAACTAAAACCACAAATGAAAAGTAAATAAAACAACGGTCAAACAGGAAGGAGGAGCTGCTGGACCTGAAGCCGGTCAGTGAACCAGCTGTTGATAAAACCAACATGTGGAGAAGTGGACGATGCGCTTTTTGTAGTCCATTATTGTAGTTTCTCCAGCGCAGACGCACGTCAATCGCCGGTGCCGATCATCAGCTGTCAATCATCAGCGGCCGCGTTTTAATGACGTAGCTTAGTGAAAGTCCGGTCGGATTCTCTGAGCACCGCGGTCGACCTTTCCTAAATCCTTTTGAGTTCTCCTATCCCCTTTCCTTAACCCCGTGACGTTTTCCCCAGAGGTCAAGGAATAGGAGATAGGAATAGGAGTTAGGACCTTATTTTTTGACTATTCGACTGCACCCATGGTCTAAAAATCTTTGATGCTGAGCTGAGCTAAGCCGTGGTTCAGTGTGTTTTTGTCTGTGTCTGTGTGTGTGTGTGTGTGTGCGTGTGTCTGTTAGTAGCCTTAGTTCTGCCTTGTTGTCCTACATCTCCAGTGTTGCATGTAATCCACAGTGGAATGAGTGTAGACTTAACAAAATAAAACACACGCACACACACACACACACACACACACACACACACACCAAGGTTATGTGTGTGTTTGTGTGTGTGTGTGTGTGTGTGTGTGTGTGTGTGTGTGTGTGTGTGTATGTGTGTTACACTGTGTAAAGCGAGCGTGACCCTGACTTCACCCCATGCTCCCTTCCTTCCTGCCTGTGAACTCTACACGGCTTTACATTTATCTCATGATCTGTTCTCTGTCTGTGTCTGTCTCTGTGTGTCTGTGTGTGTGTGTGTGTCTGTGTGTGTGTATGTGTGTGTGTCTCATCTTTGATCTAGTTGATGTATGTTCACAAAGACACACAGCGGCCTGTTGTCAGCTGCTGATGAAATATACGTCTGCTCTTTCCTTTAATTTCCCCTGATTCCCTCTCTCTCTCCCCGCTGCTGTAATTTTCTTTCTTGCCTCTTTAAGGAAGACGGCGAAAGTAGAAGTTTGGCTCATTAATCATCATCCTACTAACGCAATTTATTCAACTTAATCAATCAGTCGAAAGATTATCATATTGATGTTTCAATCGTAGTAATTTTCAACATATCATAAATCGTAAATTTTTTAAATTTTCATCGAAAATGTTAGTTGTTTTTAACTCCTGATCAGACAAAGTAGGTGCTTTAAAGATATCAGTTTGTGCTCCAGAATATATATGAATAAAAAGTAATTGCTGTAGCCGTGCAGTGTTCAAGTGTGTTAATGAGAACTATCATGTTAGCTCTCTTTAACAACAGTTACAACTAATTTCTTATTTAAGACGATTTATCAGAGCACAGCACCTGTTAAGAGACGCAGCCTCTGTTTAAATGCGCCACCTTCCCCAGTGATGTTAAATCAAAGCATTTGCCTCTCTGGATGTTTTCGTGTTGCCTTGTGAGCCCTTTAAGCCACCAAAAAGACACAGCGGGGAGAGACGCTTCATTTGGAACAGTCGGGAGACAGAAACAAACAAATCTCTGGAGAAATACAGTCAATCCTAATGTTCTATTAAGTTCGCTGATATCTGAATTACCTCGTCTAAGCTCCCCGTAAGGAGCAATGAAGACACGCACACAAGAATCCTCATTGAAACGCATTCATCTCCCCATTGATCCATTAGACATCGAGAACAGACGATTAAAAGAGAGCCGAGCAAAGAGAACGAAAGCTTAGTCACATGTGGAATAAACTACAGTGATCAAGTTTGAAGTTCATTAGTTTAGAAAACACCGATTTTAAAATGAATTAATAGCTCTTTTTGTGTCAAAGCCAAGGGCATTACTTTATATTTTGGATAATAATGGTCAAATCTACAGTATGAAAGGTGTCATATTTGAACTCTGGTCTTTCCTGACCTATCCTCACTCCCTTTACCTCTAGTTTCTTTTTGCACATTTCAATATCAATATCTTCTCGTTTTGATCCCTCACTTTGCTTCCTCCATCTCTCTTTAATCTCTTTGTTTAATTATTTCCATACTGATTCCGCTCACTTGTCTGATTTTACCGGTTTGTCTGTGTGCGTAGGATTGACCACCAGTGTCCCAGGGGTTGGTGGGGAACTCCGACCTGTGGACCGTGTCACTGTGACACTGATAAAGGCTTCGACCCCGACTGCAACAAAACCAGCGGACACTGTCACTGCAAGGTGATCAGGAAAGGCACACACACATCGTGGCTTTCAGGCGTTTGTGGATAGAATGCTGATGTAGCTATACTTATATATATATATATTTTGTGACACTTGGCTAATGTAAAGAGTTTGTTGGAAGCAGATTGTATGATTATTAATAATTATAGTGCAGTACCTGCCTTTATTTCTTCAGCTGTAGATTTGTAGCATAATTCACTTTTTTTTTAGCTTTTCTTCATATAACAGAGCTTTTAGACAGTAGCTCCTCAAAGCTCTATTGAATGGTTACAGACCTGCTGGTATAAAGTTGTGTATTTTTACATCATCACATTGAATACTGTTTGGATTACTAGGCTTTTAGTGGTGTAACTCTAAAGCTCACTTTGGTTTAACCCAGACTCACAGTAATCATCTCACAGTCCGATAGCCTGACATGCTAAGCCAGACAAACGATATCAACCATGACACGATCATGATCCCTACATATTTATATTTCTGGCTTGTCTGAACGTGTGAGTGAGTATATTGATATGTTTGTGTGTGTCCAGCATGTTTAACCCTGTTTTATCCCGCCCTTAATCTGATCTTTTGACCCTAATCTTTAATCTCTGATATTGCCCTTGAACAAAGTACCTAACCTCATGGTATCCTGTGCCCTTTGGCTCCTTGTTCTTAATTTTCTAAAAAAAAATTAAGCTTGAAATAAAAGATTTATTCAGCTTTTCATCCTCACAAGATAAACTTTTTTTTAATTAAGCCTTTCAGGTTGAGGCTGACTGACACACACAACTCTGTATTAAGTATATTAAGTACATTGCACATCTTAAGCATTAACAATTAATTTAATTATTCTGAATGCCCCTCAATTAAATTAATTGCGCTGAGCACAAATTTCCCATAAACACGAGTGTTATTCTCTTAAGTGGCAAAAATGATGATCACGTTGAGGGGATTTGACTCTGGAAGCAGACTGGCTCTGTCTATGTTTTGGACCATAAGGAAAAAGCAGATTACTAATGTAACATAACGCTGCTACAGGCGGAGATAACAATGTGTGTGGAAATTAAAAACGTTCCTTAAAGGTCCCCTCAAGACATGTTGGAAGATGTATAAAAACACTCAGGATGCTTAGAATAATAATTTGGACCTGATAAGTTGTTTTTTTTTCTCTCACAAAAATGTTCAATTTACTAGTTGGATTTAAATAATTCAAATGATAGTCCTCCTCCTCCCATTATACAAAATCCAGAATCTATGAATATGTAAATAATTCTCTTGTCAGGATTTGAAC
This sequence comes from Eutrigla gurnardus, assembly GCF_963514095.1. NCBI lineage: Eukaryota > Metazoa > Chordata > Actinopteri > Perciformes > Triglidae > Eutrigla > Eutrigla gurnardus. Next base: position 17,852,959 of record NC_139922.1, on the reverse strand, counting down.
TACTAAATACAAAAAATATAGATGGATATGAAAACAAACTTTGCACATACATTCTGCATAAAACTAAAGTTATAATAAGCAAAACACATTTTTGAATAAAGGGGAACTTTAAAAAATGAAAATAGTGGCGTTGCACCATCATCCTGTTTCTATTTCTCCCTAATGCATGTGGTGATGTAATCGCTGACACTATTGTGTGTATTCAGGAGTTTCACTATCATCTTCGGGGCTCTGACGCCTGCCTGCCATGTGACTGCTACCCGGTGGGTTCCTTCTCGCGGTCATGTGATCCAGAGTCAGGCCAGTGTCAGTGCAGGCCCGGCGTGATTGGTCGCCAGTGCAACGTATGTGACAGCCCTTTCGCTGAGGTCACAAATTCAGGCTGTGATGGTGAGAATGTTTGCATCCTTTTGTTTCAGACTTTTGCATTTCAAAATGACTGGTTCAGCCAACGGAGGCTACATCATTCATTTATTTGTCCATGTGCTCGGCATCACATGTGAAACACTGCAAACTGTCAGAAATGTAATTCACTGCATTGTGTTCTCATAACAAACAGTAAGTTGCCTTGCTGGAGGTACTGAAATATCTGAGTTCCTTGACAAGAAGGCCGAAGGATTGACAAAAATGATCCACTCTTTTGCAGAGCTGGATTTATTATGAAAACTTTGTCAGTGTTGTTTTCCAGCAATAGCCACAATAATGTGTTACCTTCTTTGTTTCTCTCTTAGAAATGTCACAGAGAACTGTATCTTGTGTAATTTAAGGACAATATATAATTTTCACGATGGCTTTAAAGCCAGTATATTATTTATGGAGACAAAAATACATAAAAGAAAAATAATAAGGCAACTTTGACCATATTTAATCATGACTGTAATAGGATTTCACTTTCTTCTTTTGTTTTTTCTATCAAAATGGTTGTGTTTATCAGACTTGTGTCCATGTCAAGAATAACAAATTCTAGACAATATTCATCTTCCAGTTAATTCCACGTATCTGTTTTTCTCTTGTGTAACTTTCCCACTTTCCATCTAGTAATGACCTCCTTTCATTTGTAGCTGGTATTTTATCCTCATTCGTTTGAATTCTCTTCTCTGCAAGTAAAAAAATAACAATCATCCATAACATTTTTGACTTTTTGTTTTTATTTGAATCAGACTGATAAGGATGATTTTAAATAATGTTCTTTCTCTCTGCAGTCATTTATGATGGTTGTCCAAAGACCATCACTCAGGGGATCTGGTGGCCTCGCACCAAGTTCAACCTGCCTGCCGCAGTGCCCTGCCCCAAAGGCTCCATCGGTCCGTACACACTCATACACACAGACATAATGCATTTAAACATGTGCATATACTCACAGACATACTGGTCTTCCTGTTTCTCCTCCTTGCAGGTGCGGCCATCAGACACTGTGATGCAGAGAGAGGCTGGCTGGAGCCAGACCTCTACAACTGCACCTCACCTCCATTTGTGGAGCTCAATGCTGCTGTATGTAGAGTAACACCACCCAAAACATGCACCCTTTAAAAATGCTGAATGCAGGCCAAATCTAAGATGTGCTGTGATGTGTTGTTTGAACGCCTGCTTTACCTTCTCCAGTTTCAAACCGTTTTGGAAACCCTCCGTTGATAGTTGGTTCTCAACTTGCAAATTCAAAAGAGAGTGATGTTTCCCTTTGAGAACAATGGGATTTACTCCCGTTTAAAAAAATCTCCACAGTTTGGTTGGGACACAATTCCGATGAAGTACTTAAATGCAGATATTTTACATGTGGAAGCAACTTTGTAGCCAATTTTCTGTGCATTTTAATATTGTAATATTAAATCCCAGTTTTTCTTAAATGGTTGTAAAAAGTGGATAAATTAACCTTTTCATGTTTCCTTGCTGTCTGTTTATTTAGCTTGATTCTCTGGAGCGTAATGAGACCGAATTGAACACCATCATGGAGAAGAAACTTGCCCACCAGCTCCGTGACGTCACCGAGTCAACCGCCAGACTCTACGGCAATGACTTGCAGATCGCTGAACGGCTGCTGTCCCGCCTCCTGACCTTTGAGACCCAACAGAATGGCTTCGGACTCACCGCTACTCAGGACGCACACTTCAATGAGGTGAAACGAAGATCGCATAATTCACTTCTCCTTTTCAGTTTCTTTAACCAAACACAGACTCTCTGTGTGTTTTACGCTGACGTTTGTTTGTGGAGATAATCTCCAGGTTTTTTGGGGGTTTGATATTCTACCATCACAACTGGATATTAGATTTATGAATATGTTATTGAAGATGTTTTAGAACTAAACCAGATTTCCAATCTGAAGTCCATTACTAACGCCAGCCATCACATCTCTGCCAGGAGACATAAAATAACGGGTGTGCTTTTTAAAGCTGTAGATATGATTGATATAGAGTACCTTTTATGAGGTGACGAGATAGTACGGCAAGATGTCTTTCCTCTGAAATGAGAGGGAATGTTGCTATGGTGATGCAGTGACAGTACCACATGAAATACTGCAACATGTCATCTTCCCATATTAACTGGCAGTCTCATTTTACCTGATATGGCAGGAGCTGACGCAGGATCATTTTAGCATGTTGGCGTTTTGACATGCAGGCGCTAATAGAGATCTCCATATCATTTTTATGTGGATATTTAGCCTACACAACCAATTTGGCTGACAAGAAATCAGTTTCCCATCCATCATATATAAAGTAAAACCCCCATCTTGCCTGTTAAACAGTGATGTGAAATGTGTTCATAATCAATATATTTTTCATTCGCAAAGAGATTTCTTGTATCAAATCTTCAATGAAAAAAAAAAGTTAAATCTGTGCAAAAATCTATTTATTAAGCGATCTTTCAGTCGGAGACCTTCTTCAAGGCAAGAACAGGTAGCAAGTTAATGCATCAGTAAAAAAGATTAAAGGCTCATTGATGAGCATTAACATCAGTTGAACTTGTGTGACTAAACATCAATTGAATTGTAGTACGTTGACTACAAGATAAAGGCACAGTTTCTATAGAGAAAGTCAAGAAGCACCAATGACATTAGATTAAATTAGTCCAACTTTTCTCCCTGTCATTTAAACACACTTTGTTACAGTACAAGTATTAGCAGTAGTAGCAGTAGCAGTAGTAGTAATAACATAGTAGTAATAGTAGTAGCTAGGGCTGTGTATTGGCAAGACGCTGTTGATATTCGATGTTGGGTTGCGATTCAATTTATTGCGATGTTTTGTGATGCTATAAGCAAGGCCACAGGTTTTTTCAATCCAATTTGAAGAAAACTCAAAATATAAAGATTACTCCACCATACGCATAAAATCTGTGTAAAGAAAAGTGTTCTTTTGTATTCACTCAGAACACCAGGATCTGGATTTGCATTCATTACATCATGCACTTTTTCGGCCACAAATCTTTGCATGTAAACTATCGATTAAAAATATATAGTGTTTTTTAAAAATGTATACAATATCACAAGGCATAATATCCTGATACTTTAGTGTATCAGTATTTTCTTACACCTTTATTAGTAATAGTATTAGACGTAGCAGTAACAGCTCATTTATGCAGCCCAGGAGGTGATTTATTCTAATTGGGCCCTTGCTGGGCAGATAAAAAGAAGCAGGGAAGCATTTAATAATTTATAATAGCACGGCGGATTTAGCCACCTGATGACAACTGTAGCCACAACTTGCGGTGCTAAAATCATTCGTTCTGTCATTGTTATACAACTAAGAACATAGAAACTGTGGGTGTGATAGTAGCATCCTATAGTTTGACCCACAGAATGTCATCTCTGTCTTTTTTTTTGTAATCATATGAAAACCAATTTGAAGATAGAATGGAGCTTTGATACAGTTTCATTAATGCATTTTTTTTTCTTTACAAAACTCCCACAATCAAAGGAATTAAAAAAAAAATATTCCAACATTATTGGGCCAGCGACCTTCACTCTGTTTCTCTACAAAGGGAGAACTTCTTATGCTTTATGGCATGAGGAGTAGTAGTTACACATTATCTTCTATACTGTACATTTTATGGGTTATAGTGAGGGAGTGAATCTATTCCCTCTTGGGTGAACAATAACATAACAAGCGCTCACATTTATCTGATTTAATGCATACATGTCACACACTGAATTCCCACAGACACACTGCGACTCCAGTTAAGACACTATGAACACAAGACAAAGGTTGGCATCCTGAGTAAGTGTTCCCTTACTCCCTCTTCTTACAAACAGGATCTGTTAGAGACTCATTAATGATAAAGTTGAATTAATAACCAGTGTTAAATTAGTTTTTGTTTCACACAAACGAATTGCTATCCAAACCTAAAAACATGAACATTTAATTGAGGTACTCAAACAGTCAGAGCGGAACGCTTAATACAGTCCGCCGCTTCGTGTAATCAATACATCATCTTTGGCTAACAAGGACAGTTGCCATAGCAACACAGCAGTAGCATTAATGGCATCCTGTGGGGGGTGAAATGAAAACCTTTTCCTGTTTAACATTTCACCTTTCTGCTTCACCAGGCAGTAAATCAGAAATGTGTGCATTCGGGGTTTTGCACCTGGCTGGCCGGTTTACATCAAAATATAGCAGCTGTATGTCGCCACAGTAGTCTGCACTATTATGATTTTCATCGTCATTTTGAGGTTACCATTAACCCTCAAAATGTGTAGGTCACTTGTAACCTCAACCTCATGCTGTAAAGAGTCTTGCTGCCTGCTTTTCATCATCGGAACTTAATGAGGCAGCTCTGGTTAACCCTGGCACCACTCAAATGCAGGTGCAGCGCAATTCTCCCCAGTAAAAACATATAATATTTCTGCTAATACATGACACTTAACTGTAAACTGCAGCAATTAGGCCAGACGAACAGGTACTGTAGAACGCAGTTACTATAGTAACGGAGCCCGGTGGCTGCAGAAGTAACAAAGGGAGGCAGAGAGGGAGGAATAGTTTTCACTTCTGGAATGCAGCGATGTGTGGAGGAAGGAAACTTTCATGTTCAACCTGTGATCAGATCCACCCGGAGACTACAGCACCTCCAGACAGGGAGCATGTCACATCGAACAAACTGTGCCACATGTGTTTTTAAATGAGGAGAGAAATATCAGATAATATGCGTTCTATAATATTCACAACATCTGACATTCAATGCTCCTAACAGGTCGCTAATAATAATTTCTCATGGTGAGATCTTGGCAGCATAAATGAAGAATGAAATTTAATTCATTTTAAAGAGGCTTTTGGAAATCTAGTGTGATATTAAGAAATGATTTGTTCTAAATTATTTGCACACATATATTTGTTGGTCATCCACGTGCTGCGTTTCTCCTTCTCTTCCTGTATTACTGTCATCTGCTGCCTCTTTAAAACTCTTCACATCGTTGTCCTTTTGTTAGCCTCCATTGTTTTTCTTTCCCTTTTTCTTTTTGGCAGATAAATACACGCCATATGAGCTCTTGCGGTGTGCAGCCTGATTGGGTGTGGAGCTTAAGATCCACCATCACATTTTTCATGAATAAATATTGGCTTATTTGCCAATCTTAGTGAGGTATTTGAGTTCCTGTTTTTTTTTTTTTTTTCTTTTAAACAAGATCACATGATCAGAGGGAGCAGAAACTAGACTGCGCATGTGTGCTTTTAGGAAGCATTGGAGCTTGTTTGTTCTAAAAGAATATGGATTCATTGCAGTGTTTTTGACCTTCATTAAGCTGTAACAAATCAGGACAAAATCGTTTTGTTTGGTCTTAAAGCATCTGTTGCAATCATCCATTTTGTCCCTTAATCTGTCTCTCACATTTCCCATCTAATCAATTTGTTTTTCTTGTCCATCTTTCTGTGTTTCACGCATCTCTGAGCCAAGCTTAAACTGCTTTCTATGGATTTCTTCCCATTGTCTTTCACTTTTTTCTGACCACATCTGTATCCACAATCCCTGTTGTTGACTCTAAAATTCACTACATTCCTCCTATACTGCATTGTATATCGTTTTCCTTGTTTGTCTGAAGGTTTTCTAGTGTATTTATTCTCCCCAGAGCATTATGTGAGTCTGCAGTGCTTTCAGACGGCAAGGAATCATATCGAATCATCTCTCTCTCTCTCTCTCTCTCTCTCTCTCTCTCTCTCTCTCTCTCTCTCTCTCTCTCTCTCTCTCTCTCTCTCTCTCTCTCTCTCTCTCTCTCTCTCCCTCCCCTCTTGATTTCCTATATGACTCTTTGTTCAGAACATTTTGCATGATTCTGCAGTTTAGACTATAACAGGCTTCAATCCAGAGTCATAATGAAAAGTAAGGAGGTGGAGGAAGTAGAGGGTTTGTTTTTTAGCTGCTTCTAATTTTTGACCTTGTCCTTGTAGTGTCAGTGGATTGGCCCTGAGAGTTACATCAGATTTCTTGTCTCCTCGACCAGCGTCAACAAACTAACGTTCCTGGTGAAATGTCAGGATGGTTTAAAGATATGAAAAGACACATACCGCCCAACCCTAATGCATATGGCTCCTACTTCTGACCAAACTATGCTGAAGCCTGGTTTATTTGCTCCAAATCAGTTGAATGGAAACCCAGCTACTGCATCCTCACAGTCTCGGGATAGTTGTCTTGTCTGCACAGAAAATAGGATCCCCTCTTCATATGCTCTCTTTCTCTTTCCTGATCCAGGACGTTGACACATTTTGTTGCTTTTTCTATCTTATAGAAATATGATCAACATCGACACCTGCTGCAACCATCTATTTATTTCCTTGCTTCTTTTACTTATTGTTCATCTTTCCGCTGCTTGCAGAACATTGTGCGGGGCTGCAGTGTGCTGTTGGGTCCAGGTACGTCTGGGCTTTGGCGGGCTCTCGCCCAGAGTCAGAACCACATCCCGGGCGGCGGTCCAGCTGAGCTGACGGAGCTGCTGGAGCAGTACACCCAGAACCTGGCCCAGAACATGAAGCTCACCTACCTCAACCCTGTGGCGCTGGTTGCTCCAAACATAGGTGAGTTTAGAACGGCTACACACAGTCCCAGACGCTCAGACATCATACAACAGCTAATCAGAGTCAATAAAAGAGACTAAGACAGTATTAAAATCTTAATCTTCGCAGAAGATTCGCTGCGGTTTTCTCGTAATTCTTTAAATCACTGCTGTGAAATCAGCTAGAATGACTCATTGTGAAGCGGGAGATGAACAGCACTAATGCAAATGATGATGGCACGGCCAGAGTGCTGGCAGCGGGACTGAGAGAATTTCACACTCCCACACAAACACACACAGCAGCGAATGCTGCCAGCACATGAACAAACACCCTGAAGTGCTGTAGCTCTGGCTGGCATACATCATTTAGATTGACAGATGCCAAACACTCGGGATCACACACATAGTGCAACAGACATGAATACACAGACACAAGTACACACTCTGATAGACTGGAGTTGATGATTAGTCTCAGACACACACACACACACTGATATTCTCTCTCAAACTATGCATCAGCAGGTTTGGCTTTGTGACTGTTAAGTTTCTGGCATCCTGTCACTTGTACTTTTTGCTCTTTTCCACGTTTTTCTGTCACTTTAGCAGTGTTGAAAATACTTTTAAATAATCCTTCGCCACAGACAACGAGAGGTGTCGAAATGGCAACAGCAGCAGCTTTGGAAAGGATCAAACCAGACAATGAATTCCACACTTTCAGCTACACAAACAATTCCTGTAAAATACCATCCAACCAAAACTCATGAAACTCATCAAAGTTACCAACTACTAAAAGATTGCCTCGCCAGCCCCTTCCATTGCAGTTTGGGAAAACAGTTAATCCATGACCTGTAATATATAAAAGAAATATATAAAAATATAAAATAGGCTTACCTTTTTTTTGGCCAACATGAATTGCCTGTTTTTATTTT